>NC_138780.1:191251494-191268994 GCF_965119305.1 Pelophylax lessonae | reverse complement strand
TACACGCAACTTTAATGGCATCCCAGTCTTAGTCTGTAGGGTTCAATATTGAGTTGGCCCACCCTTTGCAGCTATAACAGCTTCAACTCTTCTGGGAAGGCTGTCCACAAGGTTTAGGAGTGTGTCTATGGGAATGTTTGATCACTTTTCCAGAAGCGCATTTGTGAGGTCAGGCGCTGATGTTGGACAGGAAGGCCTGGCTCGCAGTCTCTGCTCTAATTCATCCTAAGGTGTTCTATTGGGTTGTGGTCAGGACTCTGTGCAGGCCAGTCAAGTTCTTTCAACCCAAACCCGCTCATCTATGTCTTTATGGACATTGCTTTTGCACTGGTCCAAATCATTTGGTGGAGGGGGGTTTATAGTGTGGGGTTGTTTTTCAGGGGTTCGGCTTGGCCCTTTAGTTCCAGTGAAGGGAATTCTTAGGGCGTCAGCATACCAAGACATTTTGGACCATTTCATGCTCCCAACTTGGGGATGGCCCCTTCCTGTTCCAACATGACTGCGTACCAGTGCAGAAAGCAAGGTTCATAAAGACATGGATAAGCGAGTTTGTTCATGTTAATTCATCTTAAAGGTGTTCTGTCGGGTTGAGGTCAGGACTCTGTGCAGGCCAGTCAAGTTCCTCCACCCCAAACTCGCTCATCCATGTCTTTATGGACCTTGCTTTGTGCACTGGTGTGCAGTCATGTTGGAACAGGAAGGGGCCATCCCCAAACTGTTCCCACAAAGTTGGGACATGAAATTGTCCAAAATGTCTTGGTATGCTGACGCTTTAAGAGTTCCCTTCACTGGAACTAAGGGGCCAAACCTAACCCCAGAAAAACAACCCCACACCATAATCCCCCCTCCACCAAATGATTTGGACCAGTGCATAAACCAAGGTCTATAAAGACACAGATGAGCAAGTTTGGGTTGAAAGAACTTGACTGGCCTCAACCCGATAGCAGGGGAGTGTTTAGGTTTTGTGCTGCCCTAGGCCTGACTAAATTTGTGCACCCCCTAATTTAAAAATGACACACCCCTTCCTGTAAAGATCACACCCCTTCATGTTTGTGACCCTCCCTGTCACCTGTAAACCACATACCGCAACCACAGTCTATCTGTGCCCATCAGTGTAGCCCCATCAGTTCCCATAAGTTCAGCCTCATCAATGCTGCCTTATCAGTGCCCCCCATCAGTGCAGCCTCATTACTACCCATCAGTGCAGCCTCATCAGGGCAGCATATCAGTACAGCCCGATCAGTGGCCATCAGTGCAGCTTCATCAGTGGCCATCATTTAAGCCTATTAGTGCCCATCAGTGAAACATATCAGTGCCCATCAGGGCAGCATATCAGTACTGCCTCATCAGTGAAGCTTATCAGTGTTGCCTCGTGTCCATCAGTGCCGCCTCATCAGTGCCCATCAGTGCAGCATATCTGTGCTGCCTTATCAGTGCAGCCTCATTAGTGCCCATCAGTGCAGTTTATCAGTACCCACCATTGCCACTTCATTAGTGGCCATCAGAGCAGCGTATTAGAGACCATCAGTGCAGCATATCAGTGCAGCCCCTTTTTTTTGGAAATTTTATATAGCAGAATGTGAAAAATATTTTTTTTTTTTTTTTTTTTTTTAAATTGTCGCTCTTTTTTTCAAAAATTAAAAATGGCACAGGTGATCAAATACCACCAAAAGAAAGCTCCATTTGTGGGGGGAAAAAAAGGACATCAATTTAATTTGGGTACAGCGTCTCACGACCGCGCAATTGTCTGTTAAAATAACGCAGTGCCGAATCGCAAAATATGGCCTGGTCAGGAATGGGGTAAAATCTTCCGGTCTTAAAGTGGATAAAAATACGCTCATTGAGAATTTTTTTGTCAAAGACATGTAGCTAAATACATTTTGGCCTAAATATATGACAAAAATTGAATATATTGGATATTTTTTAACAGTCAAAGTAGAAAATGTAAATTTTTCGCAAAATATTCGCTCTTCTTTTTATTATAGCAAAAAATAAAAAGTGCAGAGGTGATCAAATACCACCAAAAGAAAGCTCTGTTTGTGGGGAAAAAAAAGGATGTAAAATCCCTTTGGGTACAGGATTGCATGACCGCGCAATTGTCAGTTAAATTTGCGCAGTGCCAAGTTGAAAAAAGTGGCTTGGTCATTGAGCAGCCGAATCTTCCTGGGCTAAAGTAGTTAAGGGGCTAAAACCTTTCGGTCCTTAAAGCGGAGTTCCACTCCAATGTGGAACTCCACTGATCTGCTTCCTCCCGCCATCCGGTGCCCCATTTGGCACCTTTTGGGGGGAGGGGGGGGGGTACCGGTTTTTGACAGGTACCCTTCCCCACTTCCTGGGAGACAGCGTCCTGGCGCTGTCCCTTGGAAGTTCGGCCCCTCCTTTTTCCTCCGCCGCCGGGCAAATTACAAAGCGCAGTAGGGAACCAGCAGTGAAACCGGGTTCCCTTACTCTATCAATTATTCTCTATAGCAGCCTTTCTCAACCTTTTCAGCAGTGCCCGAGTGCCCTAATGGTCAGTCCGCCCCTGTCTAGGACAGCCTTTCTCAACCTTTTCAACACAGAGGAACCCATGAAATAAATTTCTGGTCTCTGGGAACCCCTGCTAAAAAATTAAAAATCTACGACTCGTGACACATTAGTGTGACAGTCAGTGGGAAGAATGCTCCTTACTTTTGTCATCATTGGGAAGAATTACCCCCCTAACAGATAGCTAAAAGGAACTAGCTAGATAAAGGTTAGATCTAGGTCAGTGCCTGAGTTAGTGTTAGGGTCGGGGTCAAAGGTCATGGTCAGTATATTTTGGGTAGGATTTTTTTTTTCTTTTTAAATATTTTTTTAAGTTAGTATTATTTATTTATTTTCAGGTTCTTATATAGCGCTGTCAATTTTACGCAGCGCTTTACATATACATTGCACATTCACATCAGTCCTTGCCCTCAAGAAGCTTACAATCTAAGGTCCCTAACTCGCATACATACACAGTAGGGCCAAATTTTTATTTTTTTTTTCATAACTTTTTTTTTTTTTTTCCTTTTTGTTTTTACAATTTTATCCTCTAGCAAAGAGAGGAGAAAAAAAAAAACACAGGACTGGCTATACAGTGACTGATTACTGTGTACTGTGGTAGCCAATCTTACGGACTGTCACAGCAATCAGGTGATCGAGAGCCAGTTCTCTCTTATTAGTGTGAGACCTGGAGCTGTCCATGATGCTGTCAGAGCAAACAGTATGCAAAAAAAGAGAGGGTTGGGACTTTGAATGAGAGTCATTAAAGGTCGACAGGGAAGGTAAAATACATTTATTGGTACATAACAAATAAATAACAAACATAGTATTGAATATATATTGCACAAGTATTGACAAGCTGGTAAGGCATCTCCAGATTCATACATTTGACAAACAGTGCTGATTCCAGAAATTAGTAAAATATTGAATACGTTAGCATCATATAGGATTCAGATTCCGAGTAATTGAGTATAAGGTAAACATCATAGCCTCAACGCGTTTCGTGGACACACATTGCCACAGCAAACAGTAGTGTATATATGCGGCCTCCCGAATAAAGATCCACTTCCAGAAGGAAGGCCACACACAGCGGGTAAAATAAGTATTGTACAAGTCACCGTTTTTCTAGGTAACTTTGTTCATTGCTTTTCTGTTTCCGTTATTTCCTTTTTTACTATTTTAGTTTGTTTAATTGCCACATGTCCCATCATACAGACATTGACACCAGGGCCATCTTACTGAATGGGCACGCTGGGCAGGTGCCCGGGGGGCCCCACTTGCCTGGGGGGGCCCCACCTGCCCGGCGACCCAGCCCCAGCCAAGCATTCGTCCTGATTCCCATGTGTATCCCGCCACTGAACTTAGCATGTGGCAAGCGCCTGTCGGTCCTCCGCTGCTGTCAGTCCACTTGGGCCGTGGAGGGGGAGCCCACAACTGCAGGGATGCCTGTCTGCCTCCACGGGAACAGGCGCACACAGGACAGTCGAGTCTGACTCCCATCCGTGTGTGTGTTCACCGGACCCAGCCGCCCACCTTGGAAGCTGTCATTAGCCTGGCACTGCTGTACCAATAAATATCGCCTTATCCATAATTTGCATTTTTATTCACGTTGGTGATCTTGTAGGCGGGTCCCCAGTGCACTGCATTGCCCTGGGCCCTTTAATGCTCTTAAGATGCCACTGATGGACATGGGCACATACAGCGGGTTAAATAAGTATTGAACACGTCGCCGTTTTTCTAGGTAAATATATTTCTAAAGATGCTACTGGCATGAAATGTTCACCCCTTGTCGGTAACAACCCATGCAATCCATACATACAAAGAAACCAAAACAAATAAGTTTAGAAGTGTTATGTGTAATAAAATGGAATGGCACAGGGAAAAATTTTTGAACACAAGAAGAAAGGGAGGCGCATAAAGGCATGGAAAGCCAAGACACCAGCTAAAATCTATCAGTAATTAAAAGGCAATCCTGCCCCTTGTCAGTGCAAATTAATATCAGCTGGTTCAGTCTCAACTGATGGCCTAAAAAAAGGTGTCTCATAACCAAGGTGTCATACAAGAAACATCTCATGATGGGTAAAAGCAAAGAGCTCTCTCAATACCTTCCCAACCTTATTGTTGGAAAACATATTGATTGCATTGGTTACAGAAGGATTTCTAAACGACTGAATGTTCCAGTGAGCACTGTTGGGGGCATAATCTGGAAGTGGAAAGAACATCATTTCACCATAAACCGGCCACGACCAGGTGCTCCTCGCAGGATTTCTGACGGAGGAGTGAAAAGAATTATCAGAATAGTAGTCCAAGGACCACTTGTGGAGAGCTTCAGAAAGACCTGGAACTAGCAGATACAAATGTTTCAAAGAAAACAACAATGCACTCAGCCACCATGGCCTGTATGCACGCTCACCACGCAAGACTCCATTGCTGAAGATAAAGCGTGTTGAAGCTTGTTTGCACAACATTTGGACAAGCCTGTGAAATACTGGGAGAATATATTCTGCTCAGATGAGACCAAAACTGAACTCTTTGGACACCATAATACACACCATGTTTGGGTGTCACAGGACACATCACCCCAAATACACCCCTATACCAACAGTGAAGCTTGGAGGTGGGAACATCATGGTGTGGGGCCGTTTTTCAGCATACCGTACTGGCAAACTTCATATCATTAAAGGAAGGATGAATAGTAATAAAAATCTGCTGCCATCTTCCAGGATGCTGAAGATGAAACGATGGTGGACCTTTTCAGCAAGACAATGATCCCAAACACAAAGCCAAGGAAACTATCAGTGGATTTCAAAGAAAGAAAATAAAGCTGCTAGAATGGCCCAGCCAATCGCCTGACTTGAATCCAATAGAAAATCTATGGAAAGAACTAAAGATCAGAGTTCAGAGAAGAGGCCCACGGAACCTTCAAGATTTGAAGACTGTGTGGAAGAATGGGCCAAAATCCCACCTGAGCAACGCACGTGACTAGTTTCTCCATATAGGAGGCGTCCTGAACAGTGGTGTATTTTGTTTTTTTGCTGCCCTAGGCAAGACTAAATTGGGCTCCCTCCTCCTCCTATGTAAATCTGCCCCACTCCTTTTTTAACGGATGTGACTTCCTCCAAAATTGAAGGACTACAAGTCCCAGTATGAACCCCTGAGATCTCACGAGAGGGTGGGGGGGGGATGAGAGAGAGGGTGAGGGGGATGAGAGAGAGAGATGGGATGAGAGAGTGAGAAGGGGGGATGAGAGAAAGTGAGAAGGGGGGATGAGAGAGAGAGAAGTGGGGATGAGAGAGAGAGAGAAGGGGGGGGTGAGAGAGAGAAGGGGGTGAGAGAGAGGAGGGGAAGAAAGAGAGGGGGATGAGAGAGAGAGGGGGTGAGAGTGGGGGGATTAAAGAGAGGGTGAGATGAGAGAGGGGGATGAGGGGGGGGGGGATGAGAGAGAGAGGGGGGGATGAGAAAGAGAGGGGGGTGAGAGAGGGAGAAAGAGGGGGGGGGGTGAGAGAGAGGGGGGTGAGAGATGCAACTCTAGCAACCAGTGGCCAATAGAGTCTCAGGTATAGGGGGGCCGGCTTTTATGCTGCCCCCCTGCAAAGTGCCACCCTAGACCTGAGCCTTGTTGGTCTAGGCCAAAATACAGCACTGGTCCTGAAGCTGTCATTACCAACAAAGGATTTTGTACGAAGTAATAAATACGTTTCAGTTGGCGTGTTCAATACTTTTTCCCTGTATCATTCCATTTTATTACACACAACTTCATTTCTGAACTTGTTTTGGTCTTTGTATGTATGAATTGCATGGGTTGTTACTGACATGGTGAAAGTTTCATTTCAATGGCACCTTAAGAAATATATTTACCTAGAAAAATGGTGACGTGTTCAATACCTATTTTACCCGCTGTATATGCGTATGCTCTGCCAATTATTGAAGTGATGTAATGAAATGCATGGTATATTTTTATGGGCTGAAAGGGAAAGGTAATCTAGATAAGTTCATTATTGGGGTTTACATAAACTTTAAGCTAGGATTGGGGTGACTACCTTGGATCCTAGCTTGAAAAAGGAGCGCTAGCAGTCATATGCCATACGGCACATTCTCCGAAACGCGTTGCAAGTCTGTGACGTCACTGGCGCAGGATTGCGGTTCACAGTGCGGTTCAGCCCTCGTTTTCATCTCTGCTCCCTGGAAGCCGGCTAGTACATACAAGGAGGAAGCAGGAAGACAACAGACTATTAGATCTGCTGCAAACACAGGAACTCCACTGCCCAGGACGCCACTGAGAGACCTTTTGCCCCCTAATTTCAGGCTCATGAACTCATGGAACTTGTGAGGGTTTTACAACATGTTATGTATAATATATTGTCTGCAGTCTACTCTTAGAGGCGCCTTGTTATTTTCTTTTTTATGACTACCTTGGAACCTGCAACCTAAAAAACATGTCAGCTGGCAGTTCATACGTTTCTATCCCCTCAGGTTCCCTTTTAGTGTTTGGTGGCTAGTGATTAAACGAGGACTTTGTTCATCTATATATTTTTATATACACCACTCCGGGCTTGACCTGTTCAAAGACTGAATCTTTCATGGCAACCAATCAGATGTTTTACATTAGCAGTATGATAATGTACGACTAATAACGTTTCTGCTCTTAATCGTAAGGCCCCATGCACACAGGGCGTCAGAACAAACGAGCTGCAGAGCCACTTCTAACGCCAGGAAAAAGCAGCTTTAACCACTTAAGCCCCGGAGGATTTGGCTGCTAAAAGACCAGGGGGTATTTTGCGATTCGGCACTGCGTGACTTTAACGGACAATTGCGCGGTCGTGCGATGCTGTACCTAAACGAATTTGACGTCCTTTTTTTCCCACAAACAGAGCTTTCTTTTGGTGGTATTTGATCACCTGTGCGATCTTTTGATCATGCGCTATAAACAAACAGCGTCAAGTTTGCAAAAATAACAATATTTTTCAAATTTTTTTATATGAAATTCCCCCCCAAAAAATGTAAAAATCAAAATTTTTTAACATTTTCGGCCAATTTGTTTTATGCTACATATGTTTGGTAAAAAAAATCGCAAAAAGTGTATTTTGATTGGTTTGCGCAAAAGTTATTGCGTTTACTAACAAAGGGAAATATTTTTGTAATTTTTGTTGTTTTTTTTTTTTAACGCGTAATGGCGGCGATCTGCGATTTTTTTTTTTTTTTTTTTGCGGTACTGCGAAATTGCGACGGACAGATCGGACCCTTGACTGACATTTTTGACACTTTTGGGGTTACCAGTGACATTTCTACAGTAATCAGTGCTATACATATGCACTGTTACTGTAAAATTACACTGGCAGTGAAGGGGTTAAGTTTATTGGAGAGGGAGGGGCTGTGTGTGTCCCTAGGGGCGTGATTCTAACTGTGATTGGCTGTCTGTTGAGCTGTAGAAACAGTGATCAACGGTTCTACATAGTAGAACCGTGTGATCACAGTTTCTACACAGGGAAAAATGACAGGCGGCTTGTTTACACTAGCCGCCTGACTTTCTCCCTCTCCCCCGACGATCGCTGAGTGACCGGGGGACATCGGGCCCGCCGGTCACACGCGCGGGGGGGTCCGTGACCGCACCGCCGGAGGCATGCGCTCGCTCCCCAGAGCCTCACAGGCTAGTGACGTACCCCTATGTCACTCTGCCTGTGAGGGGCTGACCGCCGCAGTATATAGTCGTGCGGCGGTCGGCAAGCGGTTAAAAACTTGCTTTTAGTAGCTTTTTCCATTGGCATTATTGCACGTTTGGCCACATTGGCTTTTAGCAGCGTTTTTTCTGCCTCCATTCAAAATCAGTGGTTACCTAGGAGCCGTCTTTGATACGGCTTTCAGCCCATTGATTTGAATGGAAGTCACATCAGACTTGTGGTGCGACCTGCGCTCTAAGGATCTTGAGGGGGAACTCCACGCCAAATAGGAAAAAAGGGCATGGGGGTCCCCACCACGTTCCAGACCAGGCCCTTCGGATCTGGTATGGATTTTGAGGGGAGCCCCACGCCCCTCCAAAATCTATACCAGACCCTTATCCGAGCATGCAGCCTGGCAGGCCAGGAAAGGGGAGGGGACGAGCGAGCGTCTGCACCCCCCCACCCCAAAGCACCTTGTCCCCATGTTGATGAGGACAAGGGCCTCTTCCAAACAACCCTGGGCGGTGGTTGTGGGGGTCTGCGGGCAGGGGGCTTATCGGAATCTGGAAGCCCCCTTTAACAAGGGGGCCCCCCAGATCCCGGACCCCCTCCCTATGTGAATGGGTAGGGGGTACATTGTACCCCTACCTATTCACCCCATAAAAGGCAGTGTATGTAAATAATGACAGGAGACGTTTTGAGAAGTTTATTAAAAATCTTTATCTGCTCTTCTCCGCTCTGGTCATCTCCCCTCCGCTCTTCTTCCTCCACTCTTCTCCCCACCCCCTTATGATGACGTCACTGGGAGGCCACGCCCTAATGACTATATAACAAGCTGCATAGACAGGAGCTGGGATAATCAACGGAGACGTCGGAGGAGGACCAGAGAAAGAAGACGACCAGAGAGATGAAGACCAGAGTTGAGAAGACCGGATGAAGATTTTGAATAAACTTCTCAAAACGTCTCCTGTCATTATTTACATACACTGCCTTTTATTGGGTGAATGGGTAGGGGGTACAATGTACCCCCTACCCATTCACATAGGGAGAGGGTCCGGGATCTGGGGGGCCCCCTTGTTAAAGGGGGCTTCCAGATTCTGATACCCCCCCTGCCCGCAGACCCCCACAACCACCGCCTAGGGTTGTCGGGAAGAGGCCCTTGTCTTCATCAACATGGGGGCAAGGTGCTTTGGGTGGGGGTGCAGAGCTCCCCCTGCCCCAAAGCACCCAACCCCCCCATGTGGAGGGCGCGTGGCCTGGTATGGTCATACTGAAAAAAAAAATAGTGTTTGTTTTTTTTTTTTAATTTCTAAATACAATAATTTCAAAAATACAATAATTTTTAAATACATGATTGGGTATGAATTGGAAGGTGAATTTTCACCGCATTTACTAAGCTAATGGAACATTCCCTTGCAAATTATAAGTAAATGTGCAAGCCTATTTGCCTTTAGTAAATCCGCTTCCAAATGTTTTAACCTGTAGATATTGGAGAATATGCCAAAATTAATCAATAATTAATGTAATTCAATAAATCAAATTACATTCAGATCCTCCCGGAGGTTTGTTGCTTCCGGGGTGTGTAGTGCTGGCATAGCTTTTTGCCTATATGAGTTTCCTCCCTGAGACGGGTGGTAACTTCCGCTCTTCATGATAGAAAAGACTGACGCTCGGTTTCGGCTTCACCCCTGCTGACAAAGTCTCTCAGGACGCAACGCGTACAGGGGGAGGAGCCTACTCATACACGTCACATCCAGGACGGTCAGATCTGTCCCCAGCTGATAAGCCTTCACAGCCTGCACTGCTTAAGTGCTTTTCCATGTGAGTTACCATGCTGTCTTCTTGTTTCGATTGTCTGTCTTTCTTTCTGCCTCTATTTAAATGGGTCTATGTTATCCTGCACCTGTGTTTAGAGTCGTGGAAGGAAGGGAGGTCCAGATCCATCTTTTCGGACTCAAATCCATTGTTACCAATATGCGTTGTGACTCATTATAATATGAGTCTAGAAATGAGGTGAGCTGCTAGCTAGCACTTTTTGCAAAGAGCACTGAAGGAGTGAAGCGAAGCACCAACACCTATTCTCTAAGCACTGCACTATTGGAATATTTATATTTGGGACATTTTTGGAGCACCAGCTTTTTGAGCACAACATTTAACCACTTAAGCCCCGGAGGATTTGGCTGCTAAAAGACCAGGGGGTATTTTGCGATTCGGCACTGCGTGACTTTAACGGACAATTGCGCGGTCGTGCGACGCTGTACCTAAACGAATTTGATGTCCTTTTTTTCCCACAAACAGAGCTTTCTTTTGGTGGTATTTGATCACCTGTGCGATTTTTTTTTTTTTTTTTTTTTTTTTTTTTGATCATGCGCTATAAACAAAAAAAGAGCGTCAATTTTGCAAAAATAACAATATTTTTCACATTTTTTTTATATGAAATTCCCCCCAAAAAAAATTTAAAAATCAAAATTTTTTAACATTTTCGGCCAATTTGTTTTATGCTACATATGTTTGGTAAAAAAAAATCGCAAAAAGCGGTACTGCGACATTGTGGCGGACAGATCGGACCCTTGACTGACATTTTTGACACTTTTGGGGGTACCAGTGACATTACTGCAGTAATCAGTGCTATATATATGCACTGTTACTGTAAAAATGACACCGGCAGTGAAGGGGTTAATTTTATTGGAGAGGGAGTGGTTAATGTATGCCTGGTGCTTACTGACGTGCGGGGGGGGGGGAGGTGACTGAGTGACAGAAGGACAGATCGGATGTTCAGCTATGCTGAACACTCCGATCTGTCACTCCCTGTCACTTAGGAGATCCGCCCGCTCTGTTTACACAGGCGGGCGGATCTCCTCACTCGATTCCCCGACGATCGGGGAAGAGCGGCGGCGATTGCCGCTGCTCCTCCCCTGGCCCGACTCCCGCTGTGACTGAAAACAGCGGGAGCGCGCCTACAGGGGGAGGAGTCCAGCGACGTAGGTCTACGTCGCTGGACGGGAACGAGCCACTGTGCCGCAGTAGCAGCACAGTGGCTGGAGGTAAAGTGGTTAATTATATATCATTTGATGTATGATTATATATTTTTGATTCATGTTATAGAAGATTTAATTATGTGCGGTTTCCAAATTTATTGTTTCTATATTATTGGCACTTTAGTGCTGCATTATTTATTAATTTTGGCACTGAATGCACGCTGCCATAGTTATTTATGCAATTTAATTTATTATTTTCAATTGCACTGATTATCATTTCTGATTGCGCTGATTATATTTCCTTTCATTTTGGAGAATATAGTCGTTTGGCAAGCTGAATTCCCCCTGTAAGGTTTGGAAAGACTTTATGCCGCTGGTAATAATTTGGTTTATGTGTCAGTTCATTTTATGTGATGGTTTTTGCAAAGTGGCGCGTCTGCACTACAGTCCAAGAACTAATTAGCAGGAGGTGATGATTCAGCCCTTTTTTTTAACTCTGTTCCATAATAAATTCATTTTATTTTCTTAATTAATCTACCGGTGATCGAATGCGATCAGTAGGTGTTATTGGATTAAAGTCTTGATGTATGGTTGGACATATTTCATATATTTCTGGATCGATGTGTGAGAGCGCTGATGTAGATAGTCCATGACTGGGCTGAGGGTAGTAATTCACTTGGCCTCTTGATGAACTCGGTGTCATTGATGCTGTCTCTTTTTATTTTACAGCGAACCTGACGGGGCATGCTGAGAAAGTTGGGATCGAGAATTTCGAGCTCCTCAAGGTGCTGGGGACAGGTGGTAAGTCACTTTTATATACAGCATGTAGGAACATTAATTTTATTATATATATATATATATATATAAATATGTATGTATGTGAGAGAGAGAAGGGGAGAGAGAGAGAGAGAGAAAGAAGGGCAGAGAGGGGGGGCAGAGAGAGAGAGAAGGGGGGAGAGAGAGAGAAGGGGGGAGGGGAGAGAGAGAGAGAGGGGGGAGAGAGAGAGAAAGAAGGGGGGAGAGTGAGAGAGAAGGGGGAGAGAGAGAAGGGGAGAGAGAGAGAGAGAGAGAAAGAAGGGCAGAGAGGGGGGGCAGAGAGAGAGAGAGAAGGGGGGAGGAGAGAGAAAAGGGGGGAGGAGAGAGAAAAGGGGGGAGGAGAGAGAAAAGGGGGGAGGAGAGAGAGAGAGGGGGGGAGAGAGAGAGAGAGGGGAGAGAGAGAGAGAGAAGGGGGGAGAGTGAGAGAGAAGGGGGGAGAGTGAGAGAAGGGGGAGAGGGGGGGAGAGAGAGAAGAGAGAGAGAAGAGAGAGAGGGGGGAGAGTGAGAGAGAAGGGGGGGAGAGAGGGGGGAGAGTGAGAGAGAAGGGGGGGAGAGGGGGAGAGAGAGAGAGAGAGAAGGGGGGAGAGAGGAGAGGGGGGAGAGAGAGAGAGGGGAGGAGAGAGAGAGAGAGGAGAGGGGGAGAGAGAGAAGGGGGGAGGGGGGGAGAGGGAGAGAGAAGGGGGGAGAGAGAAGGGGGAGGGGGGGGAGAGAGAGAGAGGGGGGGGGGAGAGAGAGAGGGGGGAGAGAGAGAAGAGAGAAGGGGGGAGAGAGAGAAGAGAGAGAGGGGGGAGAGTGAGAGAGAAGGGGGGAGAGAGAGAAGGGGGAGAGGGGGAGAGAGAGAGAGAAGGGGGAGAGAGAGAGAGGAGAGGTGGGAGAGAGAGAGAGGAGAGGGGGAGAGAGAGAGAGAGAAGGGGGGGAGAGGGAGAGAGAGAAGGGGGGAGAGAGAGAGAGAAGGGGGAGGGAGGGGGGGAGAGAGAGAGAAGGAGGGAGGGAGAGAGAGAGAGAGAAGGGGGGAGAGAAGGGAGGGAGAGAGAGAGATTATTTATTTATGTAATATTGACCTCTTTGTGCTTAGAATCTGTCACTTAATTTTCAATGCTGGAGGAGCTTACAGTACTCGGAGGCATATATAGGCTGCTCCCCCAAGTCTCCACACTCCTCCCTAAAGATATTTTTCTAGGTACACATGATCTTCAGTTCTCAGACTGGTCACAGGATCTGCTTCCTCTTTGCTTTTAGTTTTTTTTAGACTGGGGGGTCCCTGACGATACAGAAGGGGCATTGACACTGACATCAGCCCCAGTCTCTGCCACAGGGGCGCAACTGTGGCGCAGTGCACTCCCGGGATGTTCTCAGTCTTCCGGGTTGAATGATTCTGGACGTCATTTGATCCAGGAGACTGGGGACATCCAGTGGCAGAGTTTAATTTTTTATTTTTACACTGTCGCTTTAATTTTTTTTTTTTTTATCGCTTTTTTGCTGTCGCAAGGAATGTAAACATCACTTGTGACAGCAATAGGCCTGTGACATGTACTCCTTTATGGGGAGACCTGCCATCTATAAGACCCCAGATCCCTCCTCTGCCCTTTTTAAAATCATTAAGTCACACCAAGATTGGTGTTATCAAATGCTTTCTATTTTTGAAAATGGCGCCGTTTACTTCCAGGGAAACCAGAAGTGATGTAAGATCATCACTTCCGGACTCCAATATCAGAGAGGCAATCAAAGCCGTTCCAGTCTTTGATCGCATCTATGCTCAGCCAGCGGAAGCACTGACATGCCGATTGGGAATCCCAGCGGGAAGGGAGGGGGGAAGGTCCCTCCCATTGCTTGGAAAACCAATCCACTAGCTAATTAGCTGCTAGGATTGCTTTTACAAGAGAGTCGATCATTCGCTTTTAACCACTTAAGCCCCGGAGGATTTTCCTGCTAAACGACCAGGGGGTATTTTGCGATTCGGCACTGCGTGACTTTAACGGACAATTGCGCGGTCGTGCGACGCTGTACCTAAACGAATTTGACGTCCTTTTTTTCCCACAAACAGAGCTTTCCTTTGGTGGTATTTGATCACCTGTGCGCTTTTTACTTTTTGCGCTATAAACAAAAAAAGAGCGTACATTTTGCAAAAATAACAATATTTTTCACATTTTTTTTATATGAAATTCCCCCAAAAAAATGTAAAAATCAAAATTTTTTTACATTTTCGGCCAATTTGTTTTATGCTACATATGTTTGGTAAAAAAAATCGCAAAAAGCGTATTTTTATTGGTTTGCGCAAAAGTTATCGCGTTTACGAACAAAGGGAAAGATTTTTGTCATTTTTGTTGTTTTTTTTTTTTTAACGCGTAATGGCGCCGATCTGCGATTTTTTTTTTTTTTTGCGGTACTGCGACATTGGGGCGGACAGATCGGACCCTTGACTGACATTTTTGACACTTTTGGGGTTACCAGTGACATTTCTACAGTAATCAGTGCTATATATATGCACTGTTACTGTAAAAATACACTGGTAGTGAAGGGGTTAACTTTATTTGGGAGGGAGGGGCTGTGTGTGTCCCTAGGGGCGTGCTTTCTACTGTGATTGGCTGTGGCTTGAGCTGTAAGGACACTGATCAACGGATCTACATAGTAGAACCGTGTGATCAGTGTCTTTACACCGAGGAGAATGACAGGCAGCTTGTTTACACAAGCCGCCTGACTTTCTCCCTCTCCCCCCACGATCGCCGAGTGACTGGCGGACATCGGGTCCGCCAGTCACACGTGCGGGGGGGGTCCGTGACCGCGCGGGAGCGGGAGCGCGCCTCCGCGGGCGCGCGCTCGCTCCCCAGAGCCTCACAGGCTAGCGACGTAGACCTACGTCACTCTGCCTGTGAGGGGCTGACTGCCGCAGTAAATATACTGTGAGCAGACGGCAAGCGGTTAAGCAAAACTGTACAGGCATGCAGGCATCATCCCGGTATAACCACTTGAAGTCTTGCGACGTACGGGTACAACGCTGGTTGGCAATTAGTTAAAATCTTCACGGTGTCCTCCTGCTCTGCACATCCTCAGTTGTTCTCTATTGAAAACATGAGCCATTGGAGGCCGATCTGCTGACAGACTAAATATTTACTGCTGTTCAGGGGCTCTGGGCTTCAGCAAAATGGCAGCCTTCAGCAAGAAGAAATAGGAGCAATGCCGGTGGCAATTTACATCTCACACTAATTTTGGTAGTATAATTAATAATGTGGAATGTATGTTCCTTGCTAAGGAATAGTATTTTATTTTTATCCAGTTGTTCTAGGTAAGGTTCCACTTTAGGGTAAATTCAGTGGACATTTAGGCTGTGCTCACATAGAAACAGACAACTGCCGGAGTGCTTTACCTCTCCAGCAGCTGTCCTTTATCGGGTGTGGTAGGGGGTAGTGTGGTGCACAATTCAGTGCAGCACGCACATCTCCCGTTTTTTGTTTTTTTTCGTATTTGTACAAACTTTATGTGAAGTGTACAAAAGTACACTTCATTTATGTCCTTGTACACCAGTGCAATGTGCTGCACTGCTGTACAGGTGGTCCCCGGGTTACAAACAAGATAGGGACTGTAGGTTTGTTCTTAAGTCGAATTTGTAAGTTGTAACCCCTGCCAAAATAATAATTTTTAAGCTTTTTGGATAGCATAGGTAAGGGTGAACACCCCTGTACCATTTGTTTTGCTGTCTGTGCCCCTGTGCAGAAGATTTCACCTCACTTTCTGACCCTATGACTTATGGATTTTGAAAATTTTGGGTTGTTGTGGAATCAAGGATTGGTGATGAAGCTTCAGTGGAGACACCTTTTTCCCATGAGAACTCTTACAGGAGTGAATTTCCCTTGTTGTCTCCTTCAGTTTGTAAGTAGGAGTCCTTTGTAAGTCGAATGTTTGTAACCCGGGGACCGTCTGTACATTGATATGCTATCCTGTAGAGTGTGCTGCGATAAAATGCGGCATGTCTGCTCCAGGCTACGCTGCAGTGTGAATGGGACACACAGAAAACAGTCGTTTCCTGTGTGTCCTTGCAGTGACTGGCATTTACAGTCAGTAAAATGGTGGTCACTGCACATAGTGTGAATGCAGCCTTGATCTTGTCTCGAGTGTTCCTTATGCCTCGTACACACGTACCGATCGTCGGCCGAACGATCGGCCGTCTTTTGTCCGAGGGCTGTCGTGTCTGTTGAAAAGTGCAAAAGACTGCACACGAATTTTGTCGGCCAACAACAGCCGACTGCAGAAGTGATGTCATGTGATGGTTAACTTTCCTTGTCTTTTTTTCTTTTCTGAGCATGCCCAGTCTTGCAAATCTGCTGTCTGTCGGCCGAATTCTGTACTGACTGGCAAACAATCGGCCGTTCTGGTGTTGGCATACAAAAATTTTAATGCTTGCACGACAGATTCTGTTCGGCCAAAAGTGCGCTGTCGGAAGCATCATACTAACAAGCCTACAATCGGCCGATCGGTCGTCGGCCGAATCTTTTCGGCCGACAATCTGCACGTGTGTACGGGGCATTAGATAACATTTGCGTTTCACTGGCTCCTTTCATCGTAAGCCTGGGGTTGCTGTTTTATGTCCATATCGTGGTCACACAGGCCCCTTAACCCCTTCATGACCATGCTATAGCTGAATGATGGCTACACCGTGGTCAAACATTGCCTGGAGGGTGTCACACGACTTCTTCCCGTGATCGCGCGTGTCCGTGCGCCACCTGCGGTGTGCATCGGCAGTAATCTGTGACTGCTGGTCACAGATCAAAGTAAACAGCCAATCACAGCAGCTCTTTACCATGTGACCAGCTGTGTCCAATCCCAGCTGATCAATATAAACAGTATTTGACGGTTATCGGCAATTCTCTCCTCACGCTGACAGCCTGTGAGGAGAGGAGAGCCGATAAGTGGCAGTACCCACAGGGGACATCTACACTGATCATCAGGGCACTGATCATCAGTGCAGCCCCAACAGTGCCCACAAGTGCTGCCTGTCAGTGCCCATCAGTGCTGCCTGTCAGTGCCCATCAATGCTGCCTGTCAGTGCCCATCAGTGCCCATCAGTGCAACCTCATCAGTGCACATCATTTCTGTCTATTAGTGCCCATCAGTGCACATCATTTCTGTCTATCAGTGCACATCATTTCTGTCTATTAGTGCAGCTTCATCAGTGCACGTCGTTGCTGTTTATCAGTGCAGCTTCATCAGTGCACATCAGCAAAGAAGAAAAATTACTTATTTCCAAAATGTTATAACGGAGATCAAGAAAAACGTATTTAAAAAAAAAAAAAAATTCTGTCTTTTTTCATTTGTTTAGCAAAAAATAAAACACCCAGTGACGATTAAATACCACAAAAAGAAAGCTCTGTCTGCCTTAAAAATAAAAAAAGATAAAAATTTTGTTTGGATGAAGTGTTGCATGACCGCGCAATTGTCATTCAAAGTGTGACAGTGCTGAAAGCTTAACCTTGGCCTGGGCAGGAAGGGGTAGAAAGTGCCCAGTAGGCAAGTGGTTAAAGAAGACCAGTGTGAGTGTCGGATGATAAA